>NW_026924545.1:0-2500 GCF_032062105.1 Saccostrea cuccullata | reverse complement strand
GTTCCGCACACCTACACTACACACCCATTAACCCTAAAAAGGTTTTAGGTCAGTTGGGTGAACAGTTTCTGAGAACACTTCCGGACAAAAAAGTACCGGAGAACAAATAAGAAAAAAAAGAATAATAACTAGTTCTAATTGTAACGGGGACCGTAACAGATGTTCCCCAAACGCTCCCCAAGTCCCTTTTTGTGCCAATTTCCTTTAAAACGTTTTTAATATGCTCAGTTATCGCAGGATTTCATAAAAGAATTTTAAAAGCTACAATGATATCAACTTTTTGTCATTTAACGCATAGCACGCAAACGCACGTGCATGCACATGCAAGGTGATCATGGCATGTTGTCTAAACGATTACATATCTATATTCCAAGAATCAATAAAAAGTCATAAAAATATTAATGTAACCGTTTTTCAAATACATTGTACATTTTTCGCATTGCGCATGCGCAAATACATGCAAGCACGTCTTTGCATTCAATTCTGATAGTAGTATCATGTAGGAGTCCATTATACCTATTCATATTATAAATTTCATCCTGTTCTGTTGAGAAACAAGAAAGTTATAGGCATTTAAAATTTCAGCCAATCAGATTGAAGCACATGTAAATTTACGTGCTTTTATGATAATTCTTGTATATATCATGCTGTAGATCTTCATAATGTATGACTATCTTCAAAATTTCAAAGGATTATGACGTAAAACAAGAAAGATATTCAGACTTTAGTTTTAGCCAATCAGAGCGAAGCGCACATGCATGCGCGTAAGATCTTGCTTTTTTGACCATGTCATCTTGTTGATACTACTAATATATTCATGCATTGTGAGTTTCAAAAAATTCCATCAAGAAATAGAAAAGTTAACGCTTCATCCATTATATTGGTAATTTCACATGTTGCACGTGCGCGCTCTTGCCAGTACACGTGCATGTACATGCTTTAATGAAAATTCTTATATATCATGCTGTAGATCTTCATAATGTGTGATTAAGTTCAAAATTTCAAATGATTATGACGTAAAACAAGAAAGATATTGAAACTTTAGATTCAGCCAATCAGAGCGAAGCGCACGTGCATGCGCGTGAGATCTTGCTATAAAAACCATGTCATCTTGTTTATACTACTAATATATGCTTACATTATGAGTTTCAAAACATTTCATAAAAAAATAGAAAAGTTACGGCAGTATACATAATATTGGTCATTTCACGTGTTGCACGTGCCCGCTCTTGCAAGCACGTGCGCGCAAAATGACCTTTATTCCGCAAATCTACATAACATGTCTACCAACCCTAAAAAGGTTTTACCTACTTCGGGTGAACAGTTTACAAGATCACTCGCGGACAAAAAAGTACCCAGGAAGAAGAAAAAAAATAACTAGGGCTAATTGTAACGGGAACCGTTACAGATGTTCCCCAAACGCTCCCCAACTCCCGTTTGGTGCCTTAGTTCCTGTAAGCTTCATTAAATAAGACGAACTCTATGCACGTGCATCCATGTGCATGATGACCATACATTTTTGTAGGAGTCCCTTATGTCTATCTCCGTTCTGTATTCCATCCTGTTTGGTTGATTACCAAGGGAGTTATGACAATTTAAAGTTTAAGCCAATCAGATTACAGCGCACATGTATGCGCGTGATTTCATGAAAATTATTATTCATCAAATTATAGGATATCCTAATGCATGACTTTGTTTTAAATATCAGCATTTCGTTAAAAAGCAAAAAATATATTGAGATTTCTGTTTCAACCAATCAGAGCGAAGTGCACGTGCATGCATGTGCATGATGACCAGACCTTTTTGTAGGAGTCTATAATGTCTATCTATGCTCTGAATCCCATCATGTTTGGTTGAAAATCAAGGAAGTTATAGCCATTTAAAGTTTTAGCCAATCAGATTGCAGCGCACGTGCATGCGCGTGTTTTCGTGAAAATTTTTATATATCATACTGTTGTATATCCTAATGCATGACTATGTTTAAAATTTCAAAGCATTTCGGCAAAAAACAAAAAAAAAGATATTGAGATTTTTGTTTCAGCCAATCAGAGCAAAACTCATGTGCATGCGCGTGCATGTGCATGATAACCATACCTTTTTGTAAGAGTCTATAATGTCTATCTATGCTCTGAATCCCATCATGTTTGGTTGAAAATCAAGAAAGTTATAGCCATTTAAAGTTTTAGCCAATCAGATGGCAGCGCACGTGCATGCGCGTGCTTTCGTGAAAATTGTTATATATCATACTGCAGTATATCCTACTGCATGACTATGTTTAAAATTTCAAAGCATTTCGGCAAAAAACAAGAAAGATATTGAGATTTTTGTTTCAGCCAATCAGAGCACAGCGCACGTGCATGCGCGTGAGTTCGTGCTAATTTGACCATGTCATATTATCTACACTACTAATATATCCTTATATAATGAGTTTTATAGTATTTCATCAAAAAATGTAAAAGTAACGTCTATATACAGTATATCAGTCATTTCACTCATTGCA
>NW_026924544.1:0-23467 GCF_032062105.1 Saccostrea cuccullata | reverse complement strand
TACATGTCAGGTAAAGATAACGATTAAAGACAGGATTTAGTTTAAGGTTTAATCGTCTCCTGGGCGTGGCAGCCTTAGGTTTGGTGTCTTTGTTGGCCTTCCATTTTTTCCGTCTTAAGGACCGAATCGGTCAAACTCTTGATTCAATACCAATTATTTTTCCGATATCAATATCCAAATTTCATTGTATGCTCTCAAATACGCTCTAAAATATCTTAAAACATTTTACTATACGACCAGTGTTGTTTAAAAGTTTTTATCTGTCATTTTGAATTAAAAAGAAATTGTTTGTTCATTCTGAAAACGCACTGATTTCTGTACTATCCAGAAAAGCTTAGCCCGTTATATGCAAATTAATTATTCCGTGTTTCTTACCAATGTTGATGCCCTGGCATACTATTATGATTAGACAGTAAATAATCATATGATAAAAATATACATAAAACAGTTTTAAAATGTATCATGCCTAACATTTTTGTAAATTACTCTGTTAAGATCTACATTATTTGAAAAAGGGTGTGTAATCAACTGATTTAATTATACCCCCAGCTTGAAAATTGTGAATGTATATAGTAATCAGGATGCCTGTCTCTGTCTGTACGTCCGTCTGTCACGCTACGGGGTAGCCATCTCTTATGCACAACTCCTCTTATGCCGTGTACTGAAAAGAAGCAGGCACGAAGCAACTGGGGGGAGGAGGGGGGGGGGGCAAGGGTCTGGCCCCCACTTTTTCCCCCAATATTACCTTTACAATAGAAAATGTCAATTGAAAAGATGTTTGCCCCCCCCCCCCACTTTTAACCACAGTGTATTTATAGCAAGGAAATACAGGAAAAAAATGGAAGTTAAAGGAAGGCCTTGAAAAAACATTGGCTAACCCCCCCCCCTATTATTAATAGTTGAAAATCGCCGTTAATCTCAAGATTTGTCTTGCGATTTTTCTACAGCGTGTGGAATATTTTGCTGCTAGAATGGTGTGTCTGCAATGTCCGTGCGACAAAGTACGAGGTTTGTACGATTTAAGTACGAACTGAGGCGACAGTGTTACGAACTGGATACGATATTTCTACGATTATAAAGGATTAAACACGGTTACATACGATGCTCGTACGAAGTACTACGATATGCCACGTTACATACACGTCCGTCCGTCTGTTATGCTTTTTCTCTTATCCGCAACTCCTCTCATACCACTGAATGAAATATGATGAAACTTTCACAGAATCTTTATTACATATTGTCATTGTGCACCTCCTATTTTACTTTTTGATCTGACACACATTTTGGGTTTCACGGCCACAGCAAATCATCGCTCATCGCTCACAGTACCTTTAGTTTCTTAGGAAAACATTGCATTTTTAGTGAGTTGTGTAGGGAAGGAAAACAGTTTGAGATATTTTTAAAAAATAAATTGATTCCAAACAGAGGTATCCAAGACACACAAATTAAAAAAAAATATTATCACCAGATTCTGGCACTAGGTGGATTTTGGTGCCTTACGCAGGGACGTAGCAACAGGAAGGGGGGGGGGGGGCACAACATTACCTTTACTATACATGTAATAGTAAATGTTCGTTGAAAAGATGGTTGCCCCCCCCCCCCACTTTTTACCATAGTATAGTTATATCAACGAATTGTATGGAAATAAATTTAAAGTGAAAGTAAATTGGCTTTTAAAAATTTGGCCACTACCCCCCCCCCCCTCCCCACGAAATAGGATTTTCGAGTTTTGGCAACTTGTAATTTTATCTCAGGGGGGGGGGGGTAAAAAAATTCTCTGGTTGGCCTTCACTTTCTAAAACGATGATACGTGCCTGCGGCAAGCTTCATGAGCTTTTAAGAAAGTTTTTGTTAACATCATACATGTACAAATATAAATTTTATTAAATCTAGGTTTTACATCAGCTGCTGATGACGGGGGTGATTCTGCATGGTCTTCTTGCTGCCGCAGGCGGCGCTGCCTGTCAACTGGAGCGGCCAAGAACTCCAACACAAAAAATATGATTTTCGGGTTTGGACAATTTTACTTTCCTTTTTTGAATGTCACGGGATTTCTTTTTCAGGATTGATCCCCCCTTTTTTCAAAATCAATGCTAGAATTTAAAACAAAGAGACTGTCTAGTATGTGTCTATATAAAATAAAATAGCATACAAACACTGAAGAGGGCAAAAAGGATAATTTTTTCATACTTTATAAAAAATTTCGATATGAATGGGTCTCGCTCAATTTTTTTTGAAAGATAATTCTATAAGTTTGTAATAAAACATATACATTTTTTCGTTACAAAAATATGGCGCAAATACCCAATACACTTTTATGACAACACATTCGCATTTTCCAGGGAATAGCTGAAGTCCATGTATTCAATGGTCATATCACAAACATGATGTCAATAATGTCAAATATCACAAAAAGATGTGTAGCGTAGTGGTTTATTTATCGTGTTAGTCTCATAGCAAAATTATTCATATAATTTTTTGATAAGAGATTAAAAGAAAATTAAAGATTTTTTATTATGATTTCATAATGAAGATGGGCGCATTTGGCGTGTGATCTGCAGTTATCATTTGTACAAAACATTTTTTTTAATGTCCATGATTTAGTTGGCTGAACATATCTGGTCAGATTTTACAAACACGTGCATAGTGAGGGATGTTAATATGGGTTTGTCTGTCCGTCTTTCTGTCTGTTTGTTTGTAACGCTTTCGTTTCCACACGATATCTCGGGAACCCTTTGAGCTTTTGCAATGAAATTTAGCATAGCAACTCCCTATGGACTAATGAATAACCCTGTTGACTTGAGGTCAAAAGTTCAAAAGTCATAAATAAGCAAATTCTGTCTGTTATAACACTTTCGTTCCCACACGATATCTCTAGAACTATTTTAGCTATTGCAGTTAAATTTTACTTAACAACTCCCTGTGGCCTAATGAAGACCCCTATCGATTTTGAGGTCAAAAGGTCAAAGTTCAAAGTCTTAAATTGATACATTCTGTCAATGTGTAACATTATCATTTTTTCAAGAAAGATTCATGCAATGTAATTTTATACCAAAACTCACTAGGACCTCTCTCACCCCTCTCAAAGTGCCCCGCCCCCATTGTTTTATTAGTATTTATAGGATTACATGTCGCTATTTTAGCACAGGGGCATGAGGAGAGTTATTGCGTATAAAACAGGTTCTCAGCGGACTTTATGTTCTTATTACATCTATAATGTTTAATAAAGGCTAAATATATCAAACACCATGGATTGTGTAAAATTTTGACAATACCGAACATGAATACTCAGTTACTTACTCTCAGCCATGAATTATTGGAGAATTTACACTCACTCAAACTGATTTGATTATACTGGACTTCTCAAAGGCATTTGATAAGGACCCCTGTTCCCGTAAAGCCCCGCAGCTCTTGCGGTGTCCGGTGTCCGGTGCACCTCCGTCGTACCTTGAAAATCCGAGGGAGACCTTGTGACTTTCGTGCCAGGCCGTACCCATATCCGCAGCAGGTCTCCAAGGTGAACAGCCTCTAGTCGATAGAACAATGTAGGTAAGGGAAGTCGGCAAATTAGATCCGTAACTTCGGGAAAAAAGGTGCCTCACCATGCAGAAGTTGCTGAGAAAGTTGGATAATTATGGAATACGTGGCAACACCTGGAGGTGGGTCTCTGCTTTTCTCAGTCATGACACAAATAGAAAAGGGGGGTTAAGATCTTTTACCGTGACACAAATAGAAAAGGGGGGTTAATATCTTTTACCGTGACACAAATAGAAAAGGGGGTTAATATCTTTTACCGTGACACAAAAAGAAAAGGGGGGTTAATATCTTTTACCGTGACACAAATAGAAAAGGGGGGTTAATATCTTTTACCGTGACACAAATAGAAAAGGGGGTTAAGATCTTTTACCGTGACACAAATAGAAAAGGGGGGTCAATATCTTTTACCGTGACACAAATAGAAAAGGGGGTTAAGATCTTTTACTGTGACACAAATAGAAAAGGGGGTTAAGATCTTTTACCGTGACACAAATAGAAAAGGGGGTTAAGATCTTTTACCGTGACACAAATAGAAAAAGGGGTTAATATCCTTTAACGTGACACAAATAGAAAAGGGGGTTAAGATCTTTTACCGTGACACAAATAGAAAAGGGGGTTAAGATCTTTTACCGTGACACAAATAGAAAAGGGGGGTTAATATCTTTTACCGTGACACAAATAGAAAAGGGGGTTAATATCTTTTACCGTGACACAAATAGAAAAGGGGGTTAAGATCTTTTACCGTGACTTTTACCGTGACAAAATAGAAAAGGGGGTTAATATCTTTTACCGTGACACAAATAGAAAAGGGGGTTAAGATCTTTTACTGACACAAATAGAAAAGGGGGTTAAGATCTTTTACCGTGACACAAATAGAAAAGGGGGTTAAGATCTTTTACCGTGACACAAATAGAAAAGGGGGTTAAGATCTTTTACTGACACAAAAAGAAAAGGGGGTTAAGATCTTTTACCGTGACACAAATAGAAAAGGGGGTTAATATCTTTTACCGTGACACAAATAGAAAAGGGGGTTAAGATCTTTTACCGTGACACAAATAGAAAAGGGGGTTAAGATCTTTTACCGTGACACAAATAGAAAAGGGGGTTAAGATCTTTTACTGTGACACAAAATAGAAAAGGGGGTTAAGATCTTTTACCGTGACACAAATAGAAAAGGGGTTAAGGTGACACAAATAGAAAAGGGGGTTAAGATCTTTTACCGTGACACAAATAGAAAAGGGGTTAAGATCTTTTACCGTGACACAAATAGAAAAGGGGGTTAAGATCTTTTACTGACACAAATAGAAAAGGGGGTTAATATCTTTTACCGTGTCACCAATAGAAAAGGGGGTTAAGATCTTTTACCGTGACACAAATAGAAAAGGGGGTTAAGATCTTTTACTGACACAAATAGAAAAGGGGGTTAAGATCTTTTACCGTGACACAAATAGAAAAGGGGGTTAATATCTTTTACCGTGACACAAATAGAAAAGGGGGTTAATATCTTTTACTTTACCGTGACACAAATAGAAAAGGGGGTTAAGATCTTTTACCATGACACAAATAGAAAAGGGGGTTAAGATCTTTTACCGTGACACAAACAGAAAAGGGGGTTAAGATCTTTTACCGTGACACAAATAGAGAAGGGGGTTAAGATCTTTTACCGTGACACAAATAGAAAAGGGGGTTAAGATCTTTTACTGACACAAAATGAAAAGGGGGTTAAGATCTTTTAAAAAAGGGGGTTAAGATCTTTTACCGTGACACAAATAGAAAAGGGGGTTAAGATCTTTTACCGTGACACAAATAGAAAAGGGGGTTAAGATCTTTTACCGTGACACAAATAGAAAAGGGGGTTAAGATCTTTTACTGACACAAATAGAAAAGGGGGTTAAGATCTTTTACTCACACAAATAGAAAAGGGGGGTTAAGATCTTTTACCGTGACACAAATAGAAAAGGGGGTTAAGATCTTTTACTGTGACACAAATAGAAAAGGGGGTTAAGATCTTTTACCGTGACACAAATAGAAAAGGGGGTTAAGATCTTTTACCGTGACACAAATAGAAAAGGGGGTTAATATCACACACAAATAGAAAAGGGGGTTAAGATCTTTTACCGTGACACAAATAGAAAAGGGGGTTAATATCTTTTACCGTGACACAAATAGAAAAGGGGGTTAAGATTTTTACTGACACAAATATCTTTTACCGTGACACACATCGAAACGGGGGTTAATATCATTTACCGTGACACAAAAAGAAAAGGGGGGTCTTTTACTGACACAAAAAGAAAAGGGGGTTAATATCTTTTACCGTGACACAAATAGAAAAGGGGGTTAATATCTTTTACCGTGACACAAATAGAAAAGGGGGTTAAGATCTTTTACTGACACAAATAGAAAAGGGGGTTAAGATCTTTTACCGTGACACAAATAGAAAAGGGGGTTAAGATCTTTTACCGTGACACAAATAGAAAACACAAATAGAAAAGGGGGTTAAGATCTTTTACCGTGACACAAATAGGGGGAAAAGGGGGTTAAGATCTTTTACCGTGACACAAATAGAAAAGGGGGTTAACAAATATCTTTTACCGTGACACAAATAGAAAAGGGGGTTAAGATCTTTTACTGACACAAATAGAAAAGGGGGTTAAGATCTTTCACCGTGACCCAAATAGAAAAGGGGGTTAAGATCTTTTACTCACACAAATAGAAAAGGGGGGTTAAGATCTTTTACCGTGACACAAATAGAAAAGGGGGTTAAGATCTTTACCGTCACAAAAATAGAAAAGGGGGTTAATATCTTTTACCGTGACACAAAAAGAAAAGGGGGTTAAGATCTTTTACCGTGACACAAATAGAAAAGGGGGTTAAGATCTTTTACCGTGACACAAATAGAAAAGGGGGTTAAGATCTTTTACCGTGACACAAATAGAAAAGGGGGTTAAGATCTTTTACCGTGACACAAATAGAAAAGGGGGTTAAGATCTTTTACCGTGACACAAATAGAAAAGGGGGTTAAGATCTTTTACTGACACAAATAGAAAAGGGGGTTAAGATCTTTTACCGTGACACAAATAGAAAAGGGGGTTAAGATCTTTTACTGACACAAAAAGAAAAGGGGGTTAAGATCTTTTACCGTGACACAAATAGAAAAGGGGGTTAAGATCTTTTACCGTGACACAAATAGAAAAGGGGGTTAAGATCTTTTACCGTGACACAAATATAAAAGGGGGGTTAAGATCTTTTACTGACACAAATAGAAAAGGGGGTTAATATCTTTTACCGTGACAAAAATAGAAAAGGGGGGTTAATATCTTTTACCGTGATACAAATAGAAAAGGGGGTTAAGATCTTTTACCGTGACACAAATAGAAAAGGGGGTTAAGATCTTTTACTGACACAAATAGAAAAGGGGGGTTAAGATCTTTTACCGTGACACAAATATAAAAGGGGGGTTAAGATCTTTACTGACACAAATAGAAAAGGGGGGGGTTAAGATCTTTTACCATGCCAAGAAAACCTTAGCATTCTCTCCATATAGCAAACTCAATAAAAGCCGAATTAACGTTAATCTGTGATTCTTCCCCGGGGAGATGTGCGCCAAGCAATTAATGTCAGCAGGTTTGAGGGAGGGATCTTAAAATTTTACTGGGTTTAAATTATAAGTAGAATACTAATTATTTAGAAGATTCCCCTCCCCTGTCTTTTTTTTTGGGGGGGGGGGGGGGTGCGGGAGTCAAGAATAGGGAAGGAAATTAATTATTGTAAAGTAATTCTTTAAAAAAAGATAAGCTGTATTTCATTTTTTTTAACGTAAATCAATGTTAAAATATTTTTTCTTGGTACAAATTGGCATCTGGTCGTTGTGGAAGTACCGCGTCGAAATATAGGTAAAAGGGTACCAAATTCCCGGACGCTTACATAATTCCCTGGTTGAACAAGATGGAGACGAGTACTGAATGGGTAGACGTTACCCAATTGGCTATGTAAACATTTTCATTTAGAAGTGAATATTTTCTGCTGATATTTTTTCTTATTTTCTTCAATTCAACTTTTTTAAATATAAATTTTGGTACTGCCTCTGGCATTTTACGTATTTTGTAAATGAATAAAGATTTTTGACAGGAACTATTTAGGGCATAAGGGACTACTTCCTGGGGTAGACGTTTATTTTTTCTCTAACTAAGAAAGCTAAGAACCTAGGATCCACCCCCAGAAGTCTGCTGCCGTAAATTGTCTTGCCGGCGTTTTGGGAATATGGGTGATTTGCATCAATTACACTTTTATTGACTCCATCGCTGTCGAAATCGAACGAGATTTCTTGGCATTAACAGAGTACAACAGGTTGTCCTTGATGGTGATGATCTAGTCCAATGCCTGTGGTCAGTGGGGTTCCTCAAGGGTCAGTCCTTGGGCCCCTTCTATTTTTAATCTTTATAAATGACCTACCATCTTCTGTTACATCAAATACATGTAAAAGGCTTTTTGCCGATGACTGTATCTTGTATCGACCCATTTATAATCAAAATGACTGTGTAGTTCTTCAAAAAGATCTTGACTCGTTAGCTAATTTGGAACATACCGGTATCTGGGGAATGCAAATGTAATTCACTCAGTATTACCAGATCTCGCACACCAGCAAAATATAACTATAATCTGAAAGGACACACATTAGAATCTATAAAGACAGCAAAATATTTAGGGGTAAATCTAACATTATCCTACAACATGTCCTGGGAACCGCATATTAATAATATAACTTCTAAGGCAAATAAGATACTGGGTTTTCTAAAAGGAAATTTGCAGGTAAAAAATGAAGAAACAAAATCTTTGGCATATGAATCAATGGTCAGGTCTAACCTCGAAAACTGTTCTTCAGTTTGGGCACCTCATACAAAAACTTAAAGATAGAAACTAGAAAATGTTCAAAGACGAGCTGCAAGGTATGTCACACATAGATACCACAATACTAGTAGTCTCAGATATGTACACCATCTAAATTGGCCAACTTTGAAAAAAGAAGAAATATGTAGACTTATAATGTTATTTAAAATTACACAAAAATTAGTGGCTATACACGATTCCAAAATGTTGCGCCCTCTTGCGGAAGAGTTACCTACCTTATGTATTGATGACGTCAAACGAGGATAAACGTAAGATTCGCACATGACACAATGCACAAGATTCAAAACAAAGTTGAAAGTAAGTACTTAAATGGAAACAATTTTGTGTTAGAAAACTTGCGTTATTATATTTATACGCGATGTACTTAACGTGGATTAAATGAAGATGTTGACATGCAATCAATGGGCAGGTTAAATCTACTTTCAATTTTGCGCTTATTGTTATGTAAAAATGATACGTCAGTCATTCTAAGAACACATGACCAATTAAGACTTTTCTATGTCACTTAAAAATATACCGTTGTAACATCTTGACTTTAAATTATATATATGATCGATTTCAATCCTAAGTCCCAACATACACACATGGTTTCGAAAAACATTCACCTAGGCCTATAACTTACATGTATGTATTCGATTGAAAATAATTTAATGTAGAAAAACGAATTCAACTGCAAATCTTCATGTCACTTCATTTATTTACAATTTCAATTTGGATTCTCAACCGTAAAAAATTCCCAAAGAGATTGTGATGAATGTTTAAAAAAAAATTATCCAGGCAATAAAAAGAAATCAAAAAACATCTTGCAAAGAAATGCATGATCTTTTTTATGCGAAATCATTTCCTGTGCATGGCTAAAAATCGATTAACTTCCATAAAGATTTTGTTTTAAATTTATTAACGGAATGCATATATTCAAAAAGAACTGAAACTTATCACGGAACTTTGCATCAGGATCTTTGAATTTAGTAGCGAGTCAGCTACTAGTCGTATTTTAGACGATAACATTTTCGAAATAAACTCGTGAGACAGGATTTTTTTTTTTATAACTACACTCGTGCTTCGCACTCGAGAAAAAAAAAATCCTGTCCCATTCTTGAAATAAATTCCATATTCAACTAAAAACATTGAATAACCTCTATTTATTTCTTCATGAATGTACTGGCTCATCGATGGGCGCTGTTAAACGTGCGGGGGGGGGGGGGGGGGTGAACCGATTGAGACAGAAACGGAACCTGTAGCACGTGGATAAGAGTCCATTCAAGAGTATGTAAATATAACGAATAACTGTCAGATTTTTATGCAAATTATCGGGCAAGCCACTCGATTGATTACATTATGAAATAAAAAAAATTAGAAAGTTATTCCTTAACAAAATCTTTTCATATACATACCGTAGTTGTATCTTTAAAACAGGTAAAAAGTCATTGGATTAATCGCGTTTGTTCGCAGAGTTAACGGACAATGTTAGTTGCCCCTGAATTTTAATATTATATCTTTAGATGATATCCCGGCATTTATGTTATTTATGAAACCTGAAAAGTGTAAGAAAACTGAGCTTGAAAACTCGCTGAAATATCGGGATGTCTGTTTAAAAAAAATAATGTCAGAAACTACATATCACGCCTGTTCAATCGGGTAAGTAAGGGCTATATCACCATGTGCAACATTCACAGTAATTGATCCAGACTCTGGACTTTTCATATTTTGCAAAATGTAAATACGTTGTAAATAAAAGTACAAACAATGCAGAAAAAAGTTAAAGTGACAATTAGATAAATCTCATTTCGAAGACTGATGGCTAGAGTAGATTTTTAAGCGAATTACAGTACTAGTACTTCTTCCGGAAACCTTTTCCCACACATTGATTTCAGAACATGCGAAATTGAAAGGAACTATATTCATAACGAAGAAAACCTGTTAAGAAAGGTTACAAGTTTTTTTTAATTAATTTTTTTTTGAAAGGGAGGTGTTTATAAATATGGTATACACATGTGCAATGTATACGAAAGAAATTGATTCTGTGTACCAGGGTTTTACCAACGTTACATGTCAGTGAGTTTAGTCGTATTTTTAAAATATGTTAAAGGTACTTGGACACAGATTTGAAGTTAATATATATTTTCTCATTTTTTCTGTATAACATCACGAATTATATATTTTACTAGCATGTCACACAAAAATTAATTAAAAATCGTATTTCGTTAAAAAGTTATTAAAACTTTAAATTTTTTGGCGGGTTTGATTGACACATCCTTGCACTTTCACAAATTTTAACTTTATTCTTTATCCTTAGCAAAAGTGGCAATTTTGATGTGTTTTAATGAGAAATAATAAAACTTTTATCAAGAAAAATAATTTTATTCAGAGTAGAAATGTTAGAAAGCAAAACACCTTCACAAGTATCGTCATTCCGAACTAAGAGATGCGTGCAGAGTTTAGAAAATCGAGCACACTCGTGTTATGTACACTGTAAAAAATGATGTTTAACTTGTGTTTAATTTTTAAACAGTCGTGTTTTACAATTAAACATAGTACGTTTACAAAACACTTGCGTTTTATATATAAACACTGATGTTTAAACTGGTGTTCAATAAGTAGGGTGTTTAATCATCCGTCTTAAACACGTAACATTCATATGCATCAAATCAAAAAATAAATTAAGTGTTGCTTCTTAGTATCTGCTGTATGAATTTGTCACTGTTACAATGTCTTAATTTACGAAGTAATTCCGCACAAAATATTAGATATTTATCGACACAGAAAAAAAAGTACGAATAGCAAGGGAATATGTTGACTTTAGATCATACCAAAGACATTCACAATTGACATTAATTGGTAGTAATTCTGTGCCAAAATTTCAAAATTTTCAGAAACTGTTAAAGAGGAAATAGAAACAAATATTATGATATTTTCTATAATTGTATCGTTATTTTAATCACCGGTGTTTAACACGAGTGTTCATTTCTTAATCATATATATTTATAAATTAAACACATAGCATTTATATTGAAATTGCAAATTAAACACCAGTGTTTAATACGTTATGATAGAAAATGACGCAGTTGATTATGTCATAACATGCCATTTGAACGCAGAAGATGCAGAATCACGCATATACTGACAAGAAACGCCATATCTAGCAAGGAAATAAGAGGTATATTTATACATTTCTTTACGTAAAATCTTTTAAAAAAGAATGCTGAATACATTAGAGATCTAAAATGTTTTTCATTTATGAAATGCAGGATTGCTTCCTATAGTTAGTAATCGTCTGAGTGCAATCTGGCCATGCGCAGAGGTAGACAAATAAATGCTTATGTAGCTATATAGTCTTGATATCTAATTTTAAAATTTGCAGGGACATTCATCTGGTACTGTGAATCCTGAGAACGAAGATCATACTTAACCGAGAGAGGTGAGTCTTAAAAGAAAAAGCCCCCCCCCCACACACACACCATTGGTTACTGATAAATGAAAATAATCCAATAAGGAACCTACCCTTGCTAATATTTATGCTCCTTAACATGCAACAATACCACATTCGCACATGTACTAGCTGCAGATCTGTAGCGTTATGGTTTTTATGTATTTCCCTTTGACCATAACTAATACATAAAACTATTACGCTAAAGATCTGCAGCTAGCGCATCGACCAACAATAATTTCATCTCCAGCCCGTGCACGTACATGTATTCTTCAAGGAAACTTTACTTTTTTTGAGGGAGTGTGATACGTGATAGAAATGCCTTGGGACAAGGTAGCCCCCCCCCCATTCTCTTAATTTTTGCTGTTGGGTTGTTCCTTCCAGGTACATGAACATTTATTTTTTTTTAGTGTACAGACTGTACATGTACGCTTATACATGTATGATTTACAGGTATTTGAATTGCAGATTTTTATTCCAAACTTGTTTCTCAGTATGTATAATATAATTTAAATTGGCGTGAACAATAACAAACATTTTTTTTCGATATTTATGTGGATCTATTCTTTTACAGATAATTATCTGAATTTGCATAGTGAATATTTTTTTCATCCATCTTTCAGGATATGAAGAAATTAGAACTACTTCGGGTGAATGCAATTTTGGAGAATGGAAAACTGGAGATCATCACCCGTTGTAGAAGAACCTGAATTTTACCCGCAACCAGAGGAGCTAGACTGTTTAACTCGGTTCGAATATTATATGGATATTGAGTGAGTGATACCCCGGCATCTCTTGTTTAGTAGCAAGAACTGGTCCTTTACAATTCAAAACTGGAAAAATTTCTTTATTTGGTTAAAACTCTGAATATTTGTGAAAGTATAAACTTGTAACATTTACAACTAGATTTATTAGTGTAATACAAGTACATATAATTCATGCTGTACCAAGACAACAAATATCATTTTCAGTTTTTTGTATCATATTATTTTATCATTTTGCTTGTTTTATTTATTAAAAAAGATGTAAAGGATGGTTTAACCTATTTTTTAAAAAATGTTTTAAATTTTACTGATGAAAAACATTTCATTTTATTAAGCGATTATGTTTTTTTTCATATTTCAAAGACCCTCCCCCGCCCTCCCGACACCAATTTATTGGAGTTTAGTTTAAACAGATTTTACATCTTCATGCTAGTTTATTTTGAGAATGCTATTTTTTTCAACCAAAATTGAATAATGTGTCCATGTGTTGGTAAACGTGTTATTTAATGTTTCAGTTGTTTATAAAGTTTGAACCCTCAATCAACATAAAATCAATTATTAATTAAAAATAGCTTTATGTACAACATACCAGGTATTCATTATCAACCGCAGTGTGTTTTGTACTGATTTATATTTGTTTCAAATAAAAATGTTGAAAACTTATAAACACGTTTAAGTATTTATTCATTTTGTAAAATAAACACGTTGAAGTGTTTAAAAATTGACCTTTAAACATGTTTAAGTGATTATTATCTGTTGCATCAAATAAACATGTTTAAGTGTTTAAATGTTTAGGTTGAACACGTTTATTAATTAAACATGAAATGTTTAAATTTTAAACACTGATGGTGTTTATGTAGTAAACTCTAAGTGTTTATTCAGTGTTTAATCTTTAAACATTTTGTGTTTTTGAAGTGTTGAATATTAAACCTCGTGTGTTTAGAATTTAAACATTCTAACGTGTTTATTTCTTAAACACTTCTTGAGGTTTTAAATTCTAAACGTGTTGAAGTGTTTATTATCTGTTGCAATATGGTGTTTATTTATAAAACACTTATTTTTTACAGTGTACACAGTTTTTGTAAACAGGGCTCGAGTTCTGTTATTGTTTATATTTAGAATTCACCGGGTGCGTTAAATTGTCACAGTCTGCTAAGCACAACTGCACGGACTGACAATATATTGTGTGTTTGTTTTGCTTTCGAACGTGTCTACTCTGAATTTTATGGATTATAGTATTAAAGTAGTTCTATACTCGCACTACGTCATTTACGAATAGTAAAACCGGAACCGCGCGTCTTTTTTCCGAGATGAGAGTTTTTAACTATATTGGTTTGACTTTTACTTAGCGTTTTAAATATCCGGTAACGATTTTGCTCGAAGTCGGTCGCGTCAACAAACACATATTGTACAGTTTAAGGATAAATTAATTAAAAGGAGGGGCTGGGAACAACTTTCGGTTGACAGAAATAATTAGGTAATAAAACGATATTTCTGTGAATGATGCATGTATGATATGCCGCGTCGAAAACACGGACCATATACTTGTTACATCAGAACATGACTGTATCAAACTATCGAGGCGACTATTGTCAGCGGCCAAGTTGAAGCTAATAGTGATAATTCGGAAGAAAAGTAATGACTACGATTTGACTTAGAAAATTTATGGATTTTACTAATCAAACATTACAAAATTTACTTTAAATAATAATAATTGCATAAAACACATACCCCCTCCCCCAACCTGCCTACCCACGAACCCCAAATTCAAAATTATCTTTTGAAAAAGTATTTGACAAAAGTTGATTCACTACAGCATACTTTGTTACTTTCTGTAACAAAATCAACCAGTTTCTGAGAATCAGTGAATTTCTTTCATTTTCATCGTCTCCAATTTAAAGACAAGTGTGTGTGTTTTTTGTTTTTTTTTTAGTAAAATAAGATAAATTTAAGGTACAATAGGTTTTGGGTGTGTATAAGTATTGTTTTAAATAATGTACAAGCTTGTTAATACAAGTATACACTCAAACATTAACAGTAATACAGAAATATGTGGCAATACATTACTTCTGGAAGAAAGAAAATAGGGGGGTACCTTTAGTGTAGAGCTCATACCACGAAAAGTAATATGTCAACATATAATTTTTTTAAGCTTATTATTTTTCTTAAACATAATTTAGTAAAAATAATGCAAATTTACGAAGTTTGAGTCCATAATTTTTTTGTAAATGACCGAGATTGTCCTGGGAAGCATATTTTCTCACATTAAATTTTGATACAATAGCCTAACAAAGTGCATCTATTTATAATGATTCATGCAAAACAATGATATTTTATTGTTTAATAACATGTTTCTACTCTATTTTGGGTATTAAAGTTGAATATTTAGACGTAAATTAATTTATATACAACAAAATCTAGAACAGGTAAAATTTAGTATTTTACATTTCGGGGTATATACTCCGATAGGCTATAGCGGAAAAGTGAACATGTTGACATATAATTTTTCTTGTGTCTATCCATTGCTGGGATGTATGTCTATCTTATAAAAGCAGATTTTTAAAGATTGAGCCCATTTAGTGCCGAGTATAGAACTACCTTAATATTTATCATTTATACAAAACGAGATTGCCACTTTACCTAAGGATAAAGAATAAAATTAAACTTGTGAGAGTGCAACGAATATACCAATCAAACCCGCCGAAAAATTTGAAATTTCAATATCTTGTAAAAGAAATAAGAATTTTAATTAATTTTTGTGTGAAATGCTATTGAAATATATTAGACGTAATATTATAGAGAAAATAATAACTTCAAATCTGTGTCCAAGTACCTTTAAAAGCATCAATAACAATAAATGGTTCTAATAGTACTACAACATGTATACCGCAATCAGGTGAAGATAAAAACTCAACATAATGAATAACAAGGCACATGACGCTACTATTTTCTTTTAATAAGGAATAACACCTACATGTACCTAACAATAAACACAAGATAAGGGCTATTTATATTATCTTTTATTAAAAGAAAAATAAGTAATGATATCTTTTGCTTTAGGTCTATGATTACTCTTATATTTATATAAACAAGTAGTATACAATGTAAATACACATTTTTAATGCACAATTTTGTATTTTTTTTTTCATTGCACTAGGTTTATTTATACCTTCTATGGCACTTAGTTCTTTTTTTTTCTTTTTTTCACATACGTTTTATAATTAATATTTAGAGGTCCGTTTGCGCAGGGCCAGCGTATAATCATCAGGGTTGATGGAACGATGATAATGTAGATGTAGATGTGAATATATACAGGTATGTGACTTCACTTCTGCATATACTTAACAACATATAAAGCGAATCCGTGGTCGAGTGGTATGTTTCTCGCCTCCCATGTGAGAGCTCCCGAGTTCAAGCCCCGTACGTAGGGACTTTTTTTCTCTTTTTTAGAAATGCTTTTTTCTCACTTAAGGTAGAATGCCACACCAATTTTTTATTTTATGGACCTATGAGTCATCCTTTATAAACAATGGTTTCAGCATTGAAAGGCCGATATAAGCTCTTAATTATTTTATATGAATTTTTTTGTATTTTTTCAAAGAAAATGAAAAAAATTAATTACATCCAAATTAGATGCTTTCTTGTAAAAATTTTGCTGTAAATGAATGCATCACATGAATATCTTATAAAATATGAAAAGAAAGTTTGGTTAGACTTTTTGATATTTTTTATAAAAAATTATTTATGAAAATAAAACACATTATTTGTAAAAATTTTTTTAAACCTATGGTTAAAAACACCATAAAACTAGTCACAACTAAGGACAACATGTTTGTCAATCATATTTTTAAAAGAAATTGAAACGAAATTGAGAAATTTTAGAGAAATTAATTTTTTTGATATTTGGACCTAACCCGATCAAAATTAAACTGATCCCGATCAAAAATAATACAAAATGAATAAAATGATAATTTATTCCCTCTTAATGTATTTACAATGAATAAATCTATTTCATTGTCAGGTTCTATAATGTTTTAATCCTTATAACACCTCATCAGACTAGTGTTCTAAGGAAAATGTTATTTATTTCCAATAATTGTACAATTATAGTCGGGATCGGTTTAATTTTGATCGGGATTGGCCAAAATTAAAAAAAAATAATTTCTCTAAAATTTGGCTACTTCGTTTCAATTTCTTTTATAAATATGATTAATGAACATGTTCTCCCCAGTTGTGGCTGGTTTTAAGAAGATTTTAACCACAAGTTTAAAAAATATTCACAAATTAGATGTTTTATTTTAATAAATATTTTTTTATAAAAAAAATTAAAAAGTCTAATCCGACTTTCTTTACATATTTTATTAGGTATTCATGTGATGCATTCATTTACAGCAAAAATTTTAGAAGGAAGCACCTAATTTATATGTAATTAATTTTATTCGTTTTCTTCGAAAAAATACAAAAAAATTCATATAAAATAATTAAGAGCTAATGTCGACCTTTCAATGCTGAAACCATTGTTTAAAAAGGTTGACTCGGAGATCTATAAAATAAAAAGTTGGTGTGGCATTCCTCCTTAATAATAGTATTCAGCGCGCAAAATGAAAAAAATTACGAGTTATGGCTTGTATAAACTCGATCATAAAATCATCTTTACAGTGTGATCAATATTCCATATAAAAAGGATCTTTTATACATGTACACATAATAAAGAATAATCAATTAAATCTTTATATCCATAATGTTATAATTATTTTATTTGCTTCAGTATACATGCATGTATACATTTAATAATCCTACAAATTCAGTGAGAGGGATCCGACTCCCTCCCCCTCCCCCGAACTGCGCATGTTTTACTTTTTCCTTAAGCGGGGGACACAACTTCTCTGAATTAGCTTCTTCTCAAGACATTTAGTTTGAAAGACCTTGTGAGATTGTAACATTTATGTCCGTTTTTCGTAGGGGGTACTATAACATACCCAGAGTAATGTTTTTCAAAAAATAAAACATCTGAAATATTTATTGCATAGATGCATCAGGCGCGGATCCAGAAATTGAAGTTAGAGGGGGCGCCAAAAGTAGGCAAGGGGTCTCCGGGCGGCCTTGAGTCCAGGGCAAAGCCCTAGTGGGGGCTCAGGGGGCAAAGCCCCCGGAAGCTCCTGGTTTTTATAGATTTTGTAGGGTAAAAAAGAGGTCTACCAAGTATACATATTTACATTTCCTAGACCAAACTATGATTTACGTAAATTTTGACAATTTTACGGGGGGGGGGGGAGGGGGGGTGCACCGGATGCGCCCCCTTAAATCCGCCACTGTGCATGATAAGTGTTCATGTACAATATAGAATAGAAGATTAGAATTGATTTCGCTCGAGAACCAAACTGAACCAAAATTTATCCAATATATTCTTAATTTTAATATATCAGTGCCTTAAACGAAACGATAAAACAAATGGTTGTTTGCATAAAAAAAAAATTAAGTCTCATGCCACACTCGAACCATAAACCTTATAACTGTAAGCGCACTGAACAGGTGGCCTTACTTATTGAGCTATCTGTGCTACTCAAATCTATGAGATTTAAAAAGGACAAAGAAGCACCACATTCACACATTTAGATTTTTTGGAGAAAAGTTCATTTTTGAGGGTCTCTGGGTCTTCTATCAATTTTTTAAAAATATGTATTCGTTTCTTTGAATTAAAGCGGCACAGTGAGTCAAAATCATATCGTAATTTTAAGATATCTGTAGCATACAGAGAAAGACTTATGAAAATTATGAGTATTTAGCGAATATATGACAATTAAACTGCAAGAATTGACTGCAAAATATATAAGAGCCGGAAAAATAAAGGTTGTTTCTACCGTTTCGTTGTTTCGTATATGTCAAGGTCACACAACTCTTATTTTTGCCTCAAACTTGTAAACAACATTCAACTGGAGCATGCAAAGGTGAGAAATATGTTCTAACAACTTTTTAAAAAACATTAAATCAAATTTTTTGGTCTTCTTACAATCATTCGTGGATACCTGAGACCATGGTAACTATGGAAACTTATTCAACACTTTTCTGCGCACGCGTACAATAGGGAGGAAGAAGTACCAGGGTATTTTGCAATATTTTCGTTCTGGGGAAGACAGAAATTATTTTTTACTTTTATTTTTCCCCCATAGAAATATAATATTTAGGTTCTGAAACATGTAATTTTCTTAAACTGAATACTTTTAGGAACAAAAGAATGATTGCAGTTAGTGTACTAGACGCAGCCCCCGGTAAATGGGAGGTCAACATTACCGCTACACTGCCAAAAATTTCAATTCATTACCGCTACATTTTGTCAAATTTTCGACCGATCATTACCGCTACATTTTTCCAGCAAAAAACAACTCATTACCGCTACATACTGAATCAGCCAAAAACAACTCATTACCGCTACATATCGATTTAGCCAGGTATAGTTCGGTTTACATGAATTCTAATCAATAGAATTCACTTACTATCTAATCAGAATGAGTACATATGTATAAAAATGTCTGCAGTCGGAATTTAATCCTTTATCATCATCTGAACATTATGACCACCATTGAGAAGTTTTTTTTACAAATCGAGGGAATACCGGCTTACTTAGTGATTTTTTACATGTATATATTTAGGCTGGCTAACGAAAGATTTTAGCAATGTAGCGGTAATATATGTATGTAGCTTTTTTTTTTATGTAGCGGTAACGTAAGGTTTTTTGTAGCGGTAATGACTAAGTAGCGGTAATGAAAATTTTGAAAATGTAGCGGTAATGATACGCACCCCGGTAAATTACGCAAAATTCCCTCTTAGCCAACATTTTGAAAAATGCTATTCCCACATAGCCAACATTTCGATTTTTACACCTGGGGCCTGTTTCACAAAACTATCGTAAGATTTGTCTTAAGATAGATCTTACGATCATCTTAATTAAGATATGACTTATGACAATCGTAAGTTTTGTCACTGCTGTTTCACAAAACTATTTTAAGTATAAGATATCTTAAGACAAGTCTTAAGACAAATTCTATTATTCAATATCACAGGGATTTGAATAAAAAAATGTTTTTGCGAAGTTTTTCTGTAATTTTCTTCGAAGTGTTGAAATAATGTGTGTCTCATATAGTTTTTATGCATACATACCCTCAGAATAATCTACATTTTATTGCATCAACTTTAATGCACTTTGTCGTGAGGGCGTGTGTGTGTAAGTGTAGGGAGGGGGTCATTAAATAAATTTTGAATTAATTTCATTTGAAAAAATTACATGTAATAGATAAAATTTGCTTAAATGTTTCCTGCTTGGGAAATAGTAGTTTCTGACAAAATGAATATGATTACTTAAAAATAATTAAAACTACTAGTGTATCTGAAGCTTTGCAAATTATGAACAATTTAACAATGACTCCTCTTGAAACAGCAAATCGTGTTCGAAGTTAATTAATAAAATCAATTCAATACAACTGTCTTTGAAACGCTAGAACTTACTGCAACAATATATCACTGCTAACAGACTAAGAAACAGACTAAGAAATTAAACGAAAGAAAAAATTCCAATCAAAATTTTGCCGTTTCAATACTTTTATTTAAAAAAAAAAACATAGAGAAAGCATGTACATACAGCATCAAATATTACAGCATATTAAATTGTCATACACATTCCTGAGGTTTAAGAGGATACCTCAGAAATTAAACGACATATATTTGATTTTTATCTAATATTTTACGACCGAATAAAATGTTTATACTTCGAAGTTTAATCATCACAATAAGAGACATATTAAAATCATTTATATATTGTCTGCCACAATATAGCAAAAAATAGTAATTGGAGGGGGGGGCAATTTCAGTTGGGAGAGGACACATCCAAAGAAAAATGTGTTGAAATGAATAAAGTGGAAAAACATAATTTTTCTATCGTATGTTTTTGGCTAATATCTTCTTTTTTTTTGGGGGGGGGGGTTATTGTTCTGACTGGCCTGATATAGTCTAAAGGATTGATCTATCTCTAAAAACAGTTTTCTTTAAAAAGTATTTGGTTTTTAGTCAAAATACATACTGTCGCAAGTTTCACTTTCGACTTAAGACATGTATCTAGTTGTCTTAAGATTTATGACAGATCTTATGATTATCATAAGATATGACAGTTTTGTGAAACGGCTATGGTGCAATCTTACGATAATTTTCGGTCTTAAGACAGATCTTTTTTTTTTTTTTCTTTTCTTTCTTTATTCTTTAAGCCAAAGGCTCATCAGATTTACATGTACAACATATAAACACAATAAAGAGAACAGAATAAATATTATATATACAAAAATACACAAAGGATATGGATATCAATAGTAGTTACAAATTCGACTTTCGTAGAGCAGTAGCTTTATATAAAAATTTCCCCAAATTAGACAATTCTTTAACATTTTCGCTACTCATTAAACATACGACTTTAAAAACACTTGGTTTGACATAATAATATTTCTTAATATACATACTTCTCAAATTTTTATAAAATGATTAATATGAAATGAAATTCATCTTCAATATCATTACAGGCGCAAAGTGAGCAAATTCTTTGAGATCTAAGTTTATTATATCTACCAGTTTCATTTTTTAATTGGTGGTTTGATAATCTAATCTTTGTAAGCATATATCTATCATCTATAGGTTTTGTTAAATATCTTTGTAAGACAAAATCATTCACAACATATTGATTGTCCTTTTGAATTAGTTACAAATTATTTTGTCTATAAATATCGGTCATCCTTTGTTCAATTATTTTATATGTACAATTATCAACAATGTTAGATTCCCATAAATAGCTCAAACCTAGTCTCTCCAACTCTTCTTTAATACACATAATCTTAGTCATAAGACAGCTTTGTGAAACGGGCCCCTGGGTGATTAACAGGCTATAGTCTGTTTTCTGGTATGATTATATATGATTTACCTGATAATTAATTCCTTTGGAAAATAAAAACAATGTAAAAATATACCAACCAGAGGTGAAATTTGAGTCAAAATAAATATAGAATTAATTAAAGAAAAAAAAGTTCAATATTTTTTAATGTAAAAAAAGTAGTAAAATTTTTCAATGTTTTTTAAAGTATGTGAAACTGAAAATGTAACACTAAGTCAACATGTATGCATACATTTAGAAATAAGTCAAGATAAAAGAGTTCTAAACCTTTTCACCATAGCTAATGCATGCTAAAATAAATAATGTTATTGACATCACCATATTTATGTCTAAGTTACTGATCGATTTTAAAAACTCAGATATTGGATTTAAATTATTTATTTATAATTTTTTTCTTTAATTTTTCCATAGGCCTAGGTAAAGTCTTCAGATCTGTTACCAAATGTACTACAAATTTATTTGTAAAATGTCGGAAATGAAAACATAAAAATGTCGGAAATGATAAATAATAACAAAAAATTCCGGGAATGAAATGCATAACATATTGTACAAAACATTACCGATACACAAATATATTAAGTAAATTATTTTAGTTTTCATATTTATATTTCCGGATGAAAAAAAATTAATGTTACTGTAATCTTTTATATTTTTAGGTTTACATTAATATTCCGGTATAATTAAATATAATTCTTTACAGAAAGAGTATGAGTTATTCATTTCATATTTTAAATAAGAAATCTAAAAATAGTATTAAAAATATTGAAGTATTTTTTTCAAAAAATCATAGTTTTAAAAAAATTATTTCATATTTTTATATGAACTATTTGATATTTATAAGAAGAAAACATTTAAAAATTTTTAATAATATTTTTCTCATATGAATTATTTACTATCTATTTAGCATATAACTAAAACAGACTATAGCCTACCTGTAATTAATTTCTTTTGTTCTCTACCTACACCCCATTCCCACTTAGCCAACACAGGTTTACCTGTGTTTTACCTGTATTTTTTCAAAATGTTGGCTAAGTGGGAAGACATGCACCCGCAAAACTAAGGTATAGAAAGTAGCTTAATGAAAGTAATAAAACAATTCTTCAAGGTTTAGATCGCAACTTTGCAAAATTACAGAAATTAAAAGTGTGTGATATTGAAGAACGAGACTGTGTTCTGTAAGAGGGGTCAATGCAAATTACGAATCTCCATTGTTATTCAAAGATATTCCGATTTTTGGAGCTGAAATACAAAGTGAGCGCATGCTTGCCCAAATTTCTCAAAAGGACAGACGGTGTAGAACTTTTGGAAATTCAGCATATTTAAGGAAGAATTTTGGGCAAGCCTGCGCTTGGGGTAAACTTTTGGAAAAAAAAAGTACAAAACGCTGAAAGATTTCTTCACTGTTTACGGGTATTTACATGTCAGTGACCTCATTGTGACCTGTTTAATATTCCAATTTACCATGCTGTAGATTCCCTCGAAAGGCGTCCAACTTAGACCTTTTATATTTTAATACGGTGCTGGAATGATAAATTGGAATTTAAGGGGCACGTTTAGAGGATCAACGAGTTTCAAAGATTTAGCTCCAATCTTCGAAATAGCATCATTTCTCAAAGTGTATTTGATTGTAAAAAAAATATAAAAATACGGGGTACAATATGTAGATTGTTTAACACTGGCATGGAATTCTTACTGGTACCCCCCCCCCCCCCCCAAAAAAAAAAAAAAAAAAAAAAACAAGAAACAAACAAACAAACCAACAAAAATCGCACACAGACAAATAAAATTGTTTCAGTGATAAAATATCACCACACGCAGAATCACAAAAACAATATTCCGTACACCTTTATTTGTGAGAAGCATGCACGGGGTATTTACTGTAATTTAAAAATTTACAGAGAG